>NC_053134.1:9772264-9799764 GCF_010015445.1 Perca fluviatilis
GATAGATGGATAAATAGATATGTATTGGCCCATGAGGGAGATTTGTTTTCAGTCTGTTTCATGCACATGGCAATATACACGGACAAACACATCAACAGATAACAGAGACAGGTATATAGACACTTAGAGACCACATTTACAACAGCGACACCGGATGTCAATGACAAAGTCAGCGAGATAGTTTAGTCAGCAGTGCTATGGCAGAAGCGACAAACTTTCTACCAAAGCAAGTCCCTTCACACCTCAGAGTCCTGTATCTGCGGCCAGATGGCAGCAGCTTGAGGTGTGGATATAGAGGGTGATTGGTGTCATTGACAATGGTGAGGGCAAGGCACGTGATGGCTCTATTGTTGAGGTCTGAAATTTTGGGCGCAGGGGAGCTGATAATTTAAATTGTGTGATCTTGGTACGTTTGTAGAAACAGGGGGAACAGTACAGCAGGATGTGTTGGATTATGCTTTTGTAAAGTAACAACAGGAGGTTTGGGGCAACAGAAAGTGCTCTGAGTTTACGGATGACAGGTAATCTCTGCTGAGATCGTTTGTGGATGGTGTGGATATGACTCAGACTTCACACCGAATAAAATGGACACCAGATTCAAAAAGTGGAGAGCTAATGGAATAACAGGTCTATGCAATATTATGAATGGAAACATTGTTTAGTTTTGAAATTATTCAAGAAAATTATCTGTTGGAGAAACAGGATTTCTTTAGATATTTACAGTTACGGCATTATGTTGAAATGTAACAGAGGCTAATTCCAGTCTCATAGAACTGTTTAAACGAGCATATAAGTCAAATCTCAGTAAAGGGGTGATATCAGCCGTATATAAACGCTTTATGGATCTTAAAACTCATTTAACAGCATGCTTTAAAGCGAAATGGGAAAAGGAATCTGGGGTAGATATTTCTGAGGAAGAATGGACATTAATATGGGAGAATCAATGGAAATGCACCAGCTCAATGAGCTGGCGAGAGTTTAACTGGAAAAATAGTATCAGACATCTCATTATAGCGATAACATCCCTGTCTGCTGGAGAAAGTGTGGATACCAAAGCGCAAATCATTACCACATCTTCTGGGACTGTCCCAGCATTAAAAACTTTTGGAAGGCGATACACAATGCTTTACAGATCATCTTCCATGAGGACATTCCCTTGGACTTTAAGACTCTGTATCTTGGAAATATACCTCAAAGTTTTCTGAAAGGGGACAAACACTTGATAAATGCAATGCTGGTGGCCAGTAAAAAGACTATTACCAGAAAATGGCTACTACCAGAATGTCCAACAATTACTTCATGGAGAGACATTGTAACAGAAATCTACAGAATGGAGCAGATTACAGCTCATGTTAACCAAAAAATAGAAAAATTTCTTGAGCACTGGCAGAAGTGGTAAACTATGTCTCAGATAAATGGCCTGACTGTATTGCTTCACTTTATTGAAAATGATTTCTCTTTATTTATAGTTTTGTAACCCCATTAACGGTAACTGTTTACATGTGAATCGATGATAACGACCTACTGAACCTACTAGTAGGTGTAGCAGGCCCCTTCTGACCCATATCTAAGAGTAACTAGTAACGCCCATTCTATGGAGTGATAGCGTTTAAAACGGGTGATGTTGGAGTTGGAGGAACTAATTCTAACAATTTTTGTAACTTTTCAAAACAGACAATTGAACAAGCCCGCCCGTTTCTATGACAGTAAGTTTTCATTACACCTTTGAGTGTTTTCAGACACCACTCCGATGAACTACTACGTTTGAATTATTATTATTATTATTATTATTATTATTATTATTATTATTATTATTTATTATATATTGACACCTTAAATCAAGATTTGTTGTGTAGCCTTGTGAAACTGATTGGATTGGAAGCTTGAAAGAAGATATCGGCTCCTTTACAACCAATTAACTGACCACTAAATCCTCATATTCTGTCTCTGAGGGCCTCTGCTGTAGTAATAGGAATAGTAACATTTTGGGAAATCGCTATATATCTGTCTCTTAAATAGCTAAAGCCAAGAGGTGGTTAGCTTAGCAAAGAGAAGTAGGCAGCAACAGCTAGCCTATAGATAGACAATTTCTAAAGCTCACTAACATGCAATATCTAATTTCTTTAATTTGTACAAAAAAGTTCTGGTTTAACAAAGGATTATGTGTTGGGCTATTTCTTGAACAAAGACTTACTGGAATGGATATAGCTGCTTCCCTGGGCTTCCAGTCTTTATGCTAAGCTAAGCTAACCGTCTCCTGGCTGTAGCTTTGTATTTAATGAACAGACAATATTCTCATCTACCTGCAAGGCAAGAGAGTGAAAATGTTGAGCCAAGTCTTTGTTGTTGATGCATGCCCACTGGCACAGGATGTAGACAGACAATAGATGTGTAGATGTGTCTACCCCTTTTGTGCTTTGGGTATAATAATTAAAAAGGCTACTAGATTTCTAAGTTAATATTTAAGCTTCTTTTGGGGGGGGTTCTCTGCCATATCAGCACATTGATAGGAAGGAAGGATAAAATGCTGGAGATCATTGTGTCATCATGTCCACTCTTTGCTTCTTAAAACCCTGCCAGTCTGAGGGCCTGTTGCCTCAACATCTCCCCTTCCCATCTCTCTTTAAAACACAGCCTCCTCAAGTTTTTTTCCCCCCTCTGACGATCCACATTGATTTTTAGGGCAATTGTGAAGCATAAGCTTCGCCTTACAATACAGAGGCTTAGGGGGAAAATGGCAACACAATAAAGGAAGGGACTTAACACAAAATTTGGAATTTATTCAACCAAAATCCATAAAACTGTAGAAGGCACTTTTGGTTTTTCAGGGTAATCTTTTGCATTCATTTTTATCTTTCTGTGCCCCAACTTTGTGTACTAACCCAGACTGTGAAATAGCACTGATGTGTTTCCTCCCCAGCAGTCATTTGTGTTATGTATCTCTCCCTGCTCTCTGTCCATCTTGCCTACTCATAAGTTATTCCATTATGTCTCTCCGATTCCTTCTCGCTCTAACTCCCAGAGCCCCTCCCTCCCCTTTTTACTTTCTTTTGTCTTTCCTTCATTTTCTGTCAATGTTTCCCTCACTTAAATCCTCCCTCTTGGCGTTAGGATGTGCGGTTTCTTGTTGCAGCCGCAAGGTCAATTTTCTGTAATAATTAACGCCTCAGTGTCAATAAACAGTAAGTGAAACCCTTGGATTCCTCTGCGTTTTTGCATAATTTCGTCAGAATATATGGTTTGATATTCTTCGAAATTCCCAATAATGGACAAGGCATGCTACATCTCTGAAATAGTAACATAGAAACAATTGCATGTTTTGCTGTATTTATTTAATTATTTGCTTGAACAAATCAAAGTTAGGTTGGAAAAAATAAAGTGAACCCTTGGTTTTAGTAAGTAGTTAAATCTTATTTTACAGCAGTGACCTCAACAAAATGTGTTACCCTGAAACGTATGCTTATAAAAAATATTTGTATATGTTTGAGTACATTGTTTTAACGCGTGATGGTTGTTCAGGCCCAGTGGCAGCATTAAGGATGATGTTGAGGCTATTCTTTTGTTGAAGAAAATATAGTCTTTTCACAGAACATTGTCCAGTAATATAATAGAACATTCAGGTTGCCAATTTGAGATGTACAATGTCATCAATTTATTTTAAGGAAGAACCGCGCTTTCATCCATGGTGTCCTTCCATGAGCACCATTGTCGCCCCCATACTTATCTTATTGCTGAGACATCTTTTGCAACCTCAGTGACTTTGAGATATTTAGACAGGTCCTTACCTGTAACCCAAGGGTTCTCTCCCACCTTTTTTGCTATCATGCTTCATCTGAAAGCACATGTGAATGAGGGGTGGTTCACATCAGCTAGTGGAGAGATGAGTTTCAGTAATCAATATTTTCCATGTGTTTGGTACAGAACAAGGCACAACTATGCACTGGCTACAATTTAAACTCATTGATCATTGGAAAATCTGACTTGTGGCAGCTTTTTTAGAGGTAATTTGATAGCTTCACATACTTTTTCCAATTAGTATTTTTAAAGAGCCCCTATTATGCTCCTTTTCAGCATCGTATTTGTACTCTTGGTCTTGGGGTCTCCTAGCATAGGTTCACATGCTTTGATGTTCAAAAAAACAGATTATGTTTTTCATACTGCCAAATGCTGCAGTGCCTCCACCTGAAAAACTGTCTGAGTTCTTGGCCCGCCTTCCTTAAAAGCCCAGTCTTCTCTGATTGGTCAGCTGGCCCACTCTGTTGTAATTGCCACCAAATTCAAACAAGCCACTGGGCGGGCTGTGCTTGCTCAGGCAGCACCTATAGGCAGCACATTTGAAGAACTGGGCTGGCTTTCTCAGTCAATGACATCATTAATTGAGGAATTTCCCCTTGCAGGATTAATAAAGTATACATTATTATTATGAATTTCAAACAGGAATGTGAGCGAGCCATTTTCAGGCAGTTGCTGTCTGTGGGAGAGAAAGCTCCATTTGAAGTGAAATGTCTTTTTTGTACTTTAAACATCTAATACACAAAAAAAACTATATAACACAATATCAAAATATATCAAAATCCAAACAAGCATAATAGGGGCTCTTTAATATTGAGATTATTTAATAAATACGCCAATTCAGAATCCAATTATTTGAGTATTAATAGTTTATTTAGAGTGTATCTGTCTATTATAGTGACTTTGATCAAAATCAGACCACATTTTAAGATTAAATTGTGCATAAATGCAGGTAATTCCAAATGGTTTCACTTTCTTTTTCTTGGCACAGATATAATAACGGTAGCAATGATCCAGCCTTGAGCACAGCAGGGTCAGGAAACGCCTGCAGATGCACACGCAGGTCAGGACTCTGCCTCAGATCTCGTCGAGGTTATGTAGGGTCATTATGTTGCTTTCCCCATGCAGCTTATGTGGGCTCATTATGTCTCTTTGGCCATGCAGCTTGCGTGTTTGCTTGTTTATCATAATTTGTCCTCTACTTGTCACGCCTCCTGGTTGACCCCTGAGGTTGGTCCTTCCGGCAATGACTGTTCTGACCCTGGCAACCAGGCACAGGCGTCGCACCACAGCCACTCACACTCTTGCCTCATCTACATGTGTGTGCTCACGCCACAGACGAGGGTTTTGCGACCCTGCATCGAATTCCCATGAATTCATGCAAGCGTGTATGTTTGTGAATAGAGAGAATGAGGCCACCGGAGGGGTTGTATAGATTTTTTTTTTCCTCTGCTGATACGGCCACGGGAACACTGACCCAGGCAGTTTTCTGGCAAGCCGGGGCCCCCATTGATCACTTCTCACACAGTAAACAAACAAAGACCTCGATGCTGACTACATATCATCCCTCGCAGCATCTCCAGCGACAGACTCCAGGGCACAGACAGGCAACACTGGGCCCATAATCCTGCATTACCCGGCTGAGGTTTGCTTTGTACTGATAAAACTTCAGAATAAATTCACATGAAGTGCATTTATTAAATGTGAAGGCGTTATCAGCACTGAGCACATGCAGCCTCAGAATCCCAATAGAATTTGTTTGCGATGAAAAAAGATATTAGTTTGGAAGTATAGCTTGATTATTTATATATAGTATTTAAAAAAAATCTGTTCTGGCCAAAGAAGTTGAGAATATTAAATTATATTTCTGGAGTTATGAGTTCTGTTTACTTTCCACGGGTTGTAGGGAATCATGCTCTGCTTTCCGGCAACCCGTGGGGTTATTGGATTTCATGCCTATTTCAAGAGAATGACTGATTTTAATCCAGTGAACCTGGTACAGGTAACTCTGAGAGGGAGTATGGTGTTAATCATTTCTTTTGTGATTTGGTGCTACGTGCCCGACCTCGCAGCTTCTCCTCTGGGGGCTCACATTATTCAACAAACGGCCAGTCATTGATTCAAGCCGCCCACTGACAGGTAGACAAACTCCTCCCTGAAGACACCACACTTTGTCCAACGCATAAATATTTAATTGTGTTGAACACAAAAGCAGAAACTCCAACACAGCTCCGTATTCAGAACACTTCTACCCATGACGACGAATTCGAATTTAGGTATTGTGAAACTTTCTTAAAGATTGGAGAAGAACTTCAGATAAACACACCACTCTGTATAATTAAACTCCAAGTAGCAACTCCGTAATTAAGACCCATCCTATCAGTTTTCCTTGACAACATGATACGAACCTTTCATTTTATAAAACTAAACAATGCAGGAGCTACGTTCTCTTTGTTTGGCTCTATTTCAGGAATGGAGAAAAATATAGTTTCTTTATTTTCCACAGTTTCCGGATTGCAAATGAGGTGACAATATTCTTTGTATGCTCAATTGCTTCCTGGGTCGCTATTTTTTTATTTTATTTTTTTTTTCACCTCTCACAGCGATGTCTTCCGGCGGCCAAGTGGAATCAGCCTCTCAGGGTTCCATTCACATTATTTGCACTTGCTACTCTTTTGCGTTTGACAACATAATTACCAAAGCCGAGGCCCTGTGCAATTAAAAGCCAGAGACTGCTGACAGCGAGAGCTTGAGTAGAGGGAACACGGCAGGGATGAGACAGGATCTCAACAAAAGTGTTTTTAGAGGGCAAATGTGCCCCAATGTTTCCACAACGCTAACAGGAGTGCGATATGGCGATCTAGATGCCCCGAAATTACACCTTTTACAATGAATCTCTTTAATAGCATTTGAACAGGAGGGTAGGCAGTGAGGAATAGTTTGTGCTGGGGATTTTGGAGAGGTTTTCCTTTTGTATGTGCCAAGAAAGTACTCAAAATTTTGGGTCAAGTTTACCTGTCTGGGATATTTGGTGTGTGCAGGGCCAGATTGAAGGACTTGAGACAGATGGTTAAACCTCACAGAGAATTAATGTTTAACGTGTAAACGTTTTCCACTAGGGCGCTGCCTTTAAACAGCTGATTAAATGTAACTGGGGAAGTTTACTGGTACCTGATATTTCCTGATTTTGTGACTTGAGGACCGCCTGAAAGCTTGTTTGTTTTGTTATTTTCAACACTTTTGTTAGTAGTGAATAATCTTACCTATTCAGACCCCCTAAAAAGTATTCAATAAAACAATCTGCAGATCGGAACAACTGGATGAACTAATACATGCACAAATTAATTATTATATATTAGCAATGGCTTCATGTAATGTGGAAGGGGTTAAGCTACCAGAAAAGATACCATGACAAAGATACCAGCGCGAGCTGTGATTGGTCAGCATGGGCTGCTAGTGTTTTCTCAGTTTCTGATGCCGATAGAGTTATTGAGAATGAAGACAGTAGAGTGCTGCAGGAATGAGTCCTCAAACTCTTAATTTGCATTATTGCACTTCCGGTTCCCTCTTCTCAAAGTCAATAGGTCTTTGATTTGATGCCTGAAATAAGGTCTTAACATTAGCTTTTCATGTTTTATTCTACGACATAAAATACTTTGGTAAATACCACACTCGTAGACTACGCATAGTCAAACGTCATCACGGAGAACACGAAAATCAGCTGAAAGCTAGTGGTGGTGACGTTGTAGTCATGCAACCATGGTAGTTTGTTTATAGCCAAACATTAGCTTTTTACTTCTGGCCATTGCATTTATGCTTACTTTCTGCAATAATCAAAAGGAAAAATCCTATTGGCTTTTTGTTATGGGTTGGCTTAAAAAAAAAAAAAGAATGTCATCCCTGCAACACTTTATATTAGAGAAATTTAAGAAACACAGCAAATGTGCAGCGGTAGTCTCCTGTTCAGTAACGAGACAAAGCAAAGTAATGTTACAAGTTAAGTAATTTGTAATAACACTGGTATAAGGATATTTATTGCTTGTGTCCTTCAGTTGGAAAAAACATTCCTAAGACATGTGGAGGAGCCATTGAAATGGGAAAGACCTTGTTGACCCGTCATGATGTATTGAGTCTAAAAATGCAGACATTTGAGCATCCAGACATTGAACTGGGACACAGCTTTTGAGAAGTCGTATTGTGTAGGAGTCCTGAATAGAACAGCAGGACAGGGATACAGTGTTCATTTTAGGACACCCTCAGATCTCAGACACAGGTGTCAGACTCAAACGAAAAGGCATCAGGTCTCAGGCGAATCGGCATCGGAGTAGCCTAAAAGTCACTCAGTCTCAGAAACAGACTAAAAAGCAGTTTGAGCTGAGGTAGATTTTTCGGAGACATGACGCTTTTTGGTCTGACACTTGACTTTCAGTGACTTTTAGGCTACTCCGATGCCGATTCGCCTGAGACCTGATGCCTTTTCGTTTGAGTCTGACACCTGAGTCTGAGATTATCCTAAAATGAACACTGTACAGGGAGCTATTTAGATAAATACACACACACACACACACACACACACACACACACACACACACACACACACACACACACACACACACACACACACACACACACACACACACACACACACACACACACACACTATTAAGTACACAGTACAGTTATGGTAATATGTGCAACCCTTGTGTCCATTCAACATAAATCAAAAATATAATTTTTCACTTTTTAATGAAGAAAAATTACCAACTTGTGGCCGTACAGCTTGTTAGACAAACAAAATGACTGGAATTTCCATTGGGCAACATGGCTACAACCTTTCCAAATGAGCTCTCCATCACATGTAATCAATAATTGTCAACCCTCGTTCCACTCTGACAGTGCAGTGGCTTTCGACAAATCCAAACTTTGCATTGTTTTGCCAAGACGACCAGTGCCACTGCTACAGATTAAATCAGGTGTTTGCTCTTAACTAACTGCAAAACTCTTTGGCTTTTTAGGTGGAGAGACAATGAAACAAAAAAGAAATACTGAAAGCATTGGTGAACAAAACACCTGCTCCATACCACATCCACCAAGATCAAAATTGATACTGATCATTTCTGATTACAAAGCAATATATCCATGAGATGCTAAAACCCTCATTTAGAGCATTAGCTGTGATAATTCCATATAGTTTATTTACTTCAGCGCAGATTCCCAATTCTACACTGTCATAACATGAAACAGTCAGCCCTGAAATAACATAAATGGCAATAATTCACCCCTTGAGCGCTGGCTTATTGTCGAAATGTAATAGGAATTTCATTAGTGAGTTTGTTTATTGGCAGTTCTTGATGAGATATGATGTTTGTTTAATTATGAAAAAGCAGAGAATGGCACTTTGTGGTTGATAAACAGCTCAAGAAATGAAAAGGAAAGGCAGTGAGGCATTAAGAAGGAAATTCTGCTGCTGGCACAGTGCTTAATCATCCTCAATAGTGTCAATAGAGCAACTTTCTTTGAGCCTGGTAACTTTTGTCAATAGTTTTGGCCTTGGTCTGGATGTGTGCTTCTTTTTCTTTTTTTTTTCTTTTTACCTCCAAGGCAGTCGTGGCTTTCCAAGCTTGCCAAAAAAAGAAATGAAAATTATTTGCTTTCTCAATACTTACTGCAGAATCTTGTAAACAAGACCACAGATGATGCCCTCAACTTAGAAGCTGACTTTCCAAATTATCCCCATTGAGATCCACAAATCCTCAACTGTTCAACTGCTCAGACACATCGATTATAAAAGATGCTTCTTTTTTTTTTAACCAGTGGGGGACTCTTACTTGATCTCTATAGAAAAGCAATAACCACAAAGCAACACTGAGGACCCCGGCCCAGCAGTCAGGCTTAGCAACAGTTCAGGCTGGAAGATGATGCTCACTGCTGCTGCTTATAGAAAAGTTAGTGTTCACTCCAGAAGTAGGGATAAACAACAACCAATGACCTGCCCTGTGGAGTTAATAGAAATGGTCTGAGAGGTGAACACGGTCAGCTGAGAAGTATACAAAGGAATAATTGAAAATGATGAAATGTCAAATAGTAACAGGGACATGTACTGTACATAATGAGATAAAAGAACAATTTGGCGCACAGTAAACTCAGTAAGCTCCATCTCAGTTCACAGCTGTTTATGCTATACTGCAACTGCCAAAAAAATAAATAAAATATATCATAAACCTGCCCTTTGTTTACCCTTCATTTATTCGGGAAAATTTTGCTGCAGAAGGCCATGACCACACTTATACAGTTACACATTCACACCTGCAAGCTTCCCAGCACTACCAGTCTAAAACCCAGCCGCCTACACACACTGCTGTCCCTAGAGCCATACTGTTAATAGGGGTGTGAATCTTCACTGGTGTCACAATTCGATTATGATTATCCTGTCAACGATTAGAATCATGATGCATCACCTCCTAAATATTATTATATATATTGCTACACATGATTTTCATCAACAAATTCAAGCAGTCAGATATAAATCTTTTGCCATCAAGACGCCGTTATATTTTACCTTAAAACTAATCCCCACTGTAATTCTTTTATCCCTTCTGCAATTTCGACTTTTAAATGGAAAACTACTCTCTAGTGTGTAGGCCTATATGTAGGCTTGTGTGCTGTATGTATACGTGTGTTGTCTGTAGCTGCTCTTGACTAATGGGCGCTTGTGGGATTAATAAAGTTGTTGAATTGAATATGCTGCTCTTAAAAAAAAAAGACACTTCCTGAATGTAGCGGAGTCTGAACACAGCAGACAAATAGGCAAAACCAAAAAAAACAGCGACCGGAATATCAACAAGTAACATTATTAGGCAATACTCGATTATGGTCTGTCACCACATCGATGCAGAATCGTCCAGGTCCGCATCGTGATGCATCGATGCAATGATCAATTTCAACGCCCCTAATTGTTAGCCTGTCTAAAAAAGAAAAACAGCTAGAACATTAGCCCCCAAAATGGTAGCTTTCTCTTTCTTTAACAGATGGTTATATCCTTCTCTCCTATCCTAACACCTTAGCCAGCACAACACTGCAGCTCCAACGTTTTTACACCCCTCCTTTTCACTATTTCCATCTGAGTCATCACCTGAAAGCCACCCGTTCCCTCTCCAGGTTCACCTGTGCTGGCGCACGTCTGTCAGCACTTTACCCAGTGACCTTTTGAAAGTCTCAGTCAAAGCACCAGATTGTTTTCTTTGGATTGCAAACATCTGTGTAGCGGTGTCGCAAACAGCTACCGTGTGTGCAATTTCCTCATCAAATTTCCAGCCGTCATATACTTTTAGCTCAAAACATACGGAATGATAGAGAGATTGATACTGGTTAGAGGTGTGTGGCACTTATAGGCTTAAAAGGTGTTGAGATGTTAGATGATGCTGAGTATTTATTTTTCCATTCGTTCAGGCCGAAATGACCTTGTTTGTGGAATGAAAGCAATTTCAAAACAAATTACCAAAAGAGATACACCCGAATGACATATTGATTTAGAAATTAAGATATCTGCTGCTACGATTTCTGTGTCATTTCTTGGGAATGTGCAGGGAGTAAGTAGCGGCAGTTCCTAACGCGAGAAAATCATGCGGCTAATCATTTCCTACAAGTGCAAGTGTTCGTTTTTACCAGACACCACCTCCTCCTCCTCCTCCTGCTGCTGCTGCTGCTGCTGTCTTTTTCTTCACTCCCTTATGTTATCTCATCTTAAAGCACAGAGCGGTGATCACTAAGATTGAAGCCAGTCTCCATTTCTGTCGAAAGAGCCACTTGCCTCTGAAGCGAGGCAAGGGTAGTGAAATTGATCTTTTTTCCCCCTACCACTCAAATTCAAAGTCATATGTTGACATCCTCTGCCTCTACGGGCGCCAACCCATTTGTCCCCGAGCTTTATGGAGGTTTCAGTGCAATTTGTTTGTACATGATCCTGGGAAATAACGAAGGAAATGGTAGATCTAAATGGCCTGGTTGTATTGATACGTGACACGTAGAAGTCAGAGTGTGGGTAGGGAGAGCTGTGTGATGGTTATAATCTATTTTATAATCTATAATCTAAGGTCTAATCAGCCCACCACAAGTATTGCAGATAGGAAACATGGCTGGTCCTGTATCAGTTTTAACAGCCCATTTACCATAACATAATAACAAATGGAAATGTTCTCAGGAGTTGCAGAGTTGAGGAATCTGCACAATACTGACACGTTCCCTTCAATGTCCTAGATTCACATTACGCTTCGTAATAGAGATCAGCGATATAAATATTGATGCGTTTGGCATGAAATTAACCTTCAACACTCATTTGAGTGTGTATCAGCTTTCCAAAGAGCCCCAGGAAAAATTCTGGACACTCAAAATGTGCTAAATAATATTTGGATTAAAAGAAAAAAAACAGAAACCTGTGCCTGCTGTTCAGTTTTGCCTTCTACTTGTAAAGATAATAGCCAGATGGTGGGACCACGAGGAATTAATAAAAGTTATTTTGGAAATTAATAATCTTAAGAGGAGAAGGATGGTCAGGAAAATAGTGTCTCCTGCCTTCTATCAGTGTCAGTCTCAGGGGAAGCGTTGCACTAATGTGGAAACCTGTTAACATCCACCGGGTCGCCGGCGACAGAACTTACGTGAGTTCTGACATGTTACATAATAAGCATTTAAACACAAAAGTTCAAAACGTTTGTCAATGTGGACATGCTGTACATCGTTTGATTGGTAAAATTCCCTGCAATTCAATCATTCAGTTCATTTTACTGAAATCATAAGCAGCAAAGCATTATTCATAAACCCAATAGGTATATGTAAGGAGATAACATTGGCACAGGCTAATTATTGCTAACTAGACACAGACTAGATGTTACCCCTACATTATTTAACAACATACTTTTCTTAAAATATCCTAGTTGTTCGTGGATAAATGTTACTTCATGTGAATTTACTTGCCACATACCGAAGTATTTCCAATCCATCAAAATGTTGCTGAAATATTTTTGTTCTGATGCTTTCATGGACTCTCTATGGGCTTCTCCCTTGACTGTATGCCTCCACGTCCCCCCGATTGCCTGCGAGCTTCTCCTGACTATACGGTCATTTCTCTACTGTGTGACAGCAAGTCGCGTGGTTATGACACAATCGTGAGTCTATTTTTACAAAAATGTCTGCTACGGGGCCATAATGTGAAATACAAGGTAATGGTGCCTTTTATACATTGTCGTGTTTCTTAAGAAATAAACAATGGACAAATAGAGTCTTTAAATTCAGATGTAAAGTTATTCGCTGTCAAAGTGATGCCAAAATGAATGGGAGTCAATGGAATGCTAGTGGAAGGTGATGGCTTGTTAGCCACAATATCTCCCCGTAGGAGGTACACTTTCCGGATGCTCGCTTACCCCCTTGGAAAAAATATGATCAACAGTGTTTGAATGAATGTAAAAATGTTTTGTAAGTCATTTTAAGTCTTTAGTATGTTTTTTTTCTAATAATATAGAAGTGAGTAAAAGCATGTAGCAAAATTTGGTTACTTGGAGAGGTTTTGGAGAAATACTGAAAACTCCCTAGCTTCCATTAGGTTAGGACTAGAGTTCAGAAACTTTATAAGATGTAGAATGTATGTTTTGTGTTCTGCATAGTGTGGCACAATGTATGTATGTATGTTTTTTTTAGACGGGACCAAAATAACTATTTTGAACCATTTTTGAACTACTGTAGTATATGTTGTGTTTTAATCAAATGCTAATCAAGCACTAGAGGAACTAGAAGAATTAAGGTTTCAAATGAAGCCTCATACGTGCATTTTGGCCTTGCAGTTCTTCTGTTATAAGTTTTTCCCTTTGGGAAAGGGAAATAGGAGAAAATCAAGGTTTTAAAGTTAACAAAACACCAAGAGGGGAGGCAGAGAGTAGTGAGAAAGTCCTCCACAAAGGTTCTTTAAATAAAGGTCAGCTGCACTGGCCGCTTGGGCTTCTGTCAGACCCAATTAGCTTCTGCCGCGATCAATACAGGAAATGTGAATGAGGATCTGTCGTTTCCCAAATATCTCATCAGCCCTAAAGACAACATTCTGATCATCAATCTCAAAGACAAATGAGATGCTAAACTGAGTTATCATTTCTGGTTGTTCTGTCTTATTTTATTAGCTGGATCTGATGCTCCCCGACCACGGATATCCTGTGAGACTCAATTAGCTGTCAACCTAGATAAATGATGGACAAAGGCGTTTCAACCTCATGGCAACAGATAACAAAATGTCTACATCAAGTCATCATCATTCTGGAGTGAACCAGTTTCCCAGGTGATATAAATAAACTTCATCATAACATGTGACCAGCAAGTCAGGTGTCCTTAATCTAAGCAATCACTGGCATTAAGATCTGTGTCCCTATTCCATGCGACATACTACTTCTAAGATGGTTTTCAGTATATCATATGTATGAAAAGTAGCAAAATTGCATCTAATCAAAATAGTCAGCATGCATTTTAAAATGCTTTATGTTGTGTTGTGTATTAGTGTAGTGTCGACTATACTCCCACGTAGCAAGTCACAAAAGAAATAGTAGAGGGTACTCACAGCTGCAACACATTGGGGATAATATTGTGTCAATTGCATGAACATCTTGTAGATCCCAAATGCATATTATGCCATAAAAATATTAAAATCTTTGCAAAATCAGTTCATCTGGTCATAACCTAGCATTTTATGTCTTATTCAGTGTAAATCTTCTTGTGCAAAAAAGTTAATTAACATCACACCTCTTTATGCTGCTTTTGTGTTCTTTCAAACAAACTTTTTCCTTGAAGTTTCTCCTTACATAAAACATATTGCAAGGACAAAGAAACACTTGTTCATTAAATTAGTAGTTTTTTGCTTGACACACTTTTTTTGCCTTGAGCGCAGTGTATGATTGCATTTTTCAACCAAAGTAGTTTTTGTAAGAGAAAGCCAGATTACATAAACTTAATTGTTTCAGTCTCGTGTGAACAATGTTGCTGGAAGTGTACCTGCGCTGGTACAAGTGGAGAATATTTAAAAAGGAAGTGAACAAACAAAGTCTCAGAAATCCATTTCCAATTTGTATATCATCCATTAAAAAATGATTGGCACTTTTGCAAGCCACCAGCCCTTCACTAATAACACTCTTAAGCATTGCTGAAGATAACAAGAGCAAAACACTACGAAACAATGTGATTAAAAATGGCTTTTAATATTGAACATGCATAAAACAATGAAATACTTCCACACGAGCGCCGAAACCAACCCATTTATTCTATTGGTATCACACCAAACATGAGGCTCCATGTGAAGCAGATGTGCTATGAAACAGCTGACTTGACTTTAGCTGCCAAGCAAAATATTAAATTTCTACCCTGCAGACACCCTCTTTCCATCAGTCGCTTACAACAAAAGATCCTTTCCATATCTGACTGTAGTCATTTTTCTATTGTACCTCGACATCCATTACAGTAAAGGACTGTGATAATGGCACTGAGCTAGGATACAGCATTAATATTCATAAAGTGTGCAGTAAATGACTAGAGTACTGAAAAGGTTAATAGAGTACACATAATCTATTCTTCTCAAAATATTGCAATTGAATTAACCTCCAAGTCTGGAGGAAAAGCTCAATTCTCAGTAAAAGAACTAAAGGGAAAATTAAGGTGGACAAGTATTTGCACCGCTGTCAACTTTGCACAAAGACCATTGGAGCGAGTAAATACTCTACTTCCTCCTTTTCATTTCTAAACCCCAAGCCTCTGCCATCAGTTGGGCTTGACATTGTAATTTCAGCCCACCATTCGGTAGCTTGCTACGGCAACCATGATACGTCTTGCATTGTGGTTCCCTCTAATTCCATTGGCAAGTAAAGGAAAAAGAAGACAGATGCAAACAAGCATAATCAGTCCCCTTGAGAAGCTGATGGGTTGCTGATGGGCCCTTGCTGCCAGCAGCCATTAGCCACTGCAGCTAGTGCCAACTCTGACAGAGTATGGGGATGTTTAGGACTCCGAGATAATTTGAAAAAAGCCCTATAATTGGCTGCGATCTGTCTGACAGCTTTGAGTGGAAGTCCCTGGGGCCTCTATATCGATGAGTCTTCCTGATTTTGAAACTACCTTCCGCCAGCAGTATGGGGTCTATTTCAGAAATCGTCTTTTAAGTCTTTTAAACTTAGGAGATATTGTGTATCTGAATAGTGGGCAATGTACCAGCCTTCTCTACTTTCTGGGTATCCGTTAGCAGTAGTTTGCCCATATCCATATGTCCAACGACACCCAAATTAATCCCATACTTAAACAACTTGGGGTAACTTCCCCCTACTCAGCTGATCCCTTTAGTTGCTTTCACACGTGCACTGCAAACCTAACATTATCTAGACATTACCTAGAAGAGCTCTAAGTGAGAAAGCCAATGTCAGAATCAGTCTAATTCCTCGGACAGAGTCTGTATTTCATATGTGAAAACGGCTTCTGTCTGTCTTTCACAATGGATCATGGGTTGCTCCCAAGATCCTGCACCTCCCTTTATCCAAACCAGCAGTACTCCTTGAATTTATGTTCATATTAATTCTGCAGTTTCCCTCATGTAGTAAAGTGGAAAGTAAAGGAGTAAAGTTCAGGTTGAGAGTGAGTGGAGTGTGTCCTCCCGCTCCCAAATTCCATTAGAAATTTGTAGGGAGTTTCTTATGTTGTTCGACAATCCAAAAAACACTTAATATAAAGCACACTGACTTCTTAACCATAACCAGACCATAAAAGCTTAAAAACACACTTCTCTGGGGTGACCGTGGGGCCTTCAATCTTAGAGAAGTCAAGCATTTCCCCGTAATTTGATAGAAATATCATCCACATAAACATCATATGTCACTCTTGGAAGTAGGCTCAGATGTCCACATATGCAAATGGAGAAACAACAACCATCCCTCTACAAAACCACACTACCCAGGATAGACACTGGCAAGTTTTTTCCTGAGAGACCAAGTCCAGCAGCAACATTACCTTTCCTAGCTTGTGGATTCATTTGAAATCATAAAGTTATAAAAACCAGGAATGTGTAGAAGTAGTATCTTGTATGAGGTGGAGTCACCAAAGCAGAACATGATCAGATAAACGGGGTAAATGGGTGTCCCATAACACTATAGCAGAGTGTGGACCGCTCACCAGATGACGAAGCACTCTTCCTCCACCATGGTTTACTTGGCCTCAGACAGTTCCTGGCCAGCGTAACAAGACCCTGTGCAGCTGACACCTCGGCCTCGACACACAATAAAAATGGTACACTTTATTAACAGAATAACCATGATAAACAACACTCCACTGACTGTTTAATGACTTGATCAATGCTGTGAAATACAGTCTGTCTGAGACTGCCAGGAGGATTCACTGCCATCTAGCATAAAATGAAAAAAAAAAAAAAACTCTCCACACACCAACTGTATGCAAGAATTTCGGTGAGATAACTCTCCACCATATTGTCAATACGTAGATTTTAAAGTCCAGTGCAGTCTTGTTGTGTTTGTTAAGAATGTGTCCCATTATAAGTCTGATACTGAACCACTGTATTAAGGGTGTATCTGTGTCTGAAGGACATTAATGTGCTTACTGCGCTGCTCTTAATGAGGCAGCCCTCAGCCACTGAGGCCGCAATGGTCCTTGATGATTAAGCTCCTGAAAGTTCTCTCTGTCATGTTGTTGCATCTACTTAAGAGTTCTTTCTCTCAGTTGCTAACAGAGTATCTCCGTTCTGTAGCAATTGCTTTGTCTCTTTCTCACATGGTGAAGACCACAAACATCAGAAACTTCCATTAAAACAGTAGGGGGGACTGTGCACGTATGTGAATTAAACACAGTGGATAATGCGGGTTATCGAGCGTGTCCTCATTAAGGCCACGCTGGCTCCTGCTAAGACAGAGGAGAGGACAGAGATGTACTGTCACCTAATGCCAAGAAGAGAGATGATCATTATACATGGCAGCGTGGCACGCTGACATCAGTCAAAGGGGACAACACAAGTGGAGACATCAGCCATGTCGTAATGGACTTGGTCTTAGCCTCAAGTGCTACCTGTACTATTAGTCACTCGGTTCCCTCAATCACTCTGACAAAGACAGACAAACAGTGCCTTGAGAAAATAAATGAATCAATAGGAAAAACAAAGATCTTTCAAAGATTTCACAGCACCACTGGCCAATACAGAGCTACTCGCACTCCATCTGAGTACTCAGAGGGTATGGTGTCCTCATTCACTTTGACTAAGACAAATGGCTCATAGAAGTCCTTCTTAAGTCTTTGTGAGAGGATGTAGTACAGCGAGTTGGCCAGGAAAGTTCGCAACTGTTTTAAAATACTCTGAGTGTGCACTTTTAAAAGTTGCGTTAGTAGATTTTTAGCTAATGGAGAGTAGAAGAGCTCTAAAACAAGCTAACCGAGTCTGACTCGTGGCTAACATTCTAGCAAACAATTATACTTACTTACACATCAGGGGCCCATATGCAGAGGCCCACTCCTCGACGCAGTGGCTCAGGGTTTGAGTCCGACCTGCGGCCATTTGCTGCATGTCTTCGGCCCCCCTCTCTCTCCCCTTTCCTGTCTACAGCTGTCCTGTCTATTAAAGGCTAAAATGCCCAAAATATTATAAAAAAAAAAGAAAATGGCTGCCTGCTTCTGCTTGAACTGGGTGAATAAGAATAGTGACTGAACCTTCGCTTTCTGAGTCTCTGCACCGTCATTGCAGCCGGGGAATGACTGTAACAGCACTGTAGCGGCACATTCTACCTACAGTGTAGCTGTGACATCACAACCGTACAGAAGTCCTGATGGCTTATTTAAAGGCACCATTTCTGAATACAGGCTGTGTGCATTTCTCTGTGGATGAGCGTTTTGATACTTATACTACGAGTATAGCACCTTAGCCAGCTTTATCAGAAAAAATGCCATGGAAATCTCACTTTTTACAATATGAGATCTTTAATGTTAGTGTATGCTAATGGTTATTTGGGTTTTGGTCTATAAATTGGTATAAAAATAATTCTGATCTGTTGTTTTTGTGGTAAAACATTCACACATCCAATTGCTTTCCACTCTCATGTTTTCAGAACCATTTTGATAACTTAGTTGGTTTTCCCACTGGAAGTTCACAAATGTAGACTGCAGCCATGAAGTGTACATGGTCAGCAACAGGTTTCTGGGGTGACCGTGGTGTACAGGGACTAGAGGATCTAATTTGTGCCAAGAAAAACCACACCTTCACAACCTGCGCTGTTGGCACCAAACACAGACGATCCATAGATTGGAGTGATCCATAGGCTGTTAACACCAAATCCTCACCCTGCCATCAACATCTCCCAACAGACATCAATAATTGAGCAAGCGGCACTTTCCCCTGCTCGTTAAATATCCAATTGTGGTGACAGGACTGGATGTCGGCCACTTTAGCTTGATCTTTTTGTTTTTACCAGACGAAGTGTATCTCAGGACAGTTTGTCATAGCCTTTAGCCACTGCACTTTAATGCTTGATTTTCTGAGATGCCGCGCTGCACATGATTGTTTCGTCAGCAGTGATCATGCTATAGTCCTTAAATGACATGTTCGGCCCATTCTAACATGTAGTTGAACTGCAAGTCAACAGTCTGTAAACTTCATATAAGTGAAACACTTGTCTGGCAATGTAGTTCAGTAAAAAAAATAAAACATTCTCTATTGTTTGTAATACATGGGAAAATAATGAATGTCTAGAACTTTCACCTCTACAAAATCAAGTAAGTGAACAAAACAGCTAATTGCACATTGCATCAACCTATTGATTGAAATATTAACCTGCTACATGAACCATATTATGTCCCTTTGAATTAATTACAGGATCTGAGCAGGTAGCACAAAGGTTTCAGAGGTTCATTGGAATGATGATTACCTGCAACCCATTCTTTACTCTGGACATGAGCTGAATTTGGAATCAGTGCAAATGACTATGGATTAGTTATGTTGGGTAAAAAGGCTCCTGGATGATGTATTTTTAATATGTATTATCTTCCGTTATGTATTTATTTGTTCTTGTCAGCCATTTATATTTATCTTTATTTACATGGTCATTTAATGGCCTGCGTAAGCATATGCCTTTATCTCTAGTGGCCCGCAGAGAAATCACCCTGTTAGACACAGTATCATTGTATTGTTCATAACATCATCATATGGGACACTTGTTTGTTGAATCTCTATCTGGCTGTGCAGAGAAGTTTAGAAATAAAGTTATGTGGACAACAGAATTTTTTCAAAGTTGTGAAAGTCAAAATGCAGCGCAGGAGCGGTGTCTTCAGACAAATTACCCAAGATTTCTCTGAGTGCTCAGTGGCACGCACAGCCATGGCTGGCAGCCACGCTGCATTTGACGTGCTCAGCCGTCATAACAGTAATAATGAATCCGCTTTTATATCCAATTAAAATGTTCCTAATAGCATTGTGGTTGCATCGATTTCTCTGCAAATGGCTGTTTAGCTGAGAACATTTGCACTGAGGCATCTACAGGGATTTGGGTCTGGCTCATCGCACACTGGCTCAGAGTACAAACAAAAAGGGACTGAAAAGTAAATAGCCCGTAAGAGATTTATGTTTATGTATGTGTATATAAGCTTGTCAGAGCACAACTGCCTGCTTTTAAATGTCTTCAGCTGCCTTCTATATCTGCTCTATGGACTACAGAGACGGTGAGAACGATGAAAATATCCAACCTGGTCAATTCTCCATCTTTCTCTCTTTAACTTAACTTAGTTGTAACACTAATGCTCAACCTGTCTCTCAACCATGACTCATAAAATCACTGGTTTGCCTATTAAACTACCTATTTGAGTGTATCTACATGTTAAAATAGGAAATTGTGACATAAACAGTTTGACTGACCAGCGACACAAATGTGCTTAATTCACAATACAGTAAAGTCCATGCAATACAATACACTAAAATACCTATGTATTGTCTCCCCCCTGTACTAATTCATCATTTAAGGACCCCTCACTATTGCCCTTTAAAATGTAATCCACACCATTAAATATAAAAAACAAAGAGTTGGCTCCTGTGGCCATGCAGGTTTACAGCCAATTTGTACACATGCACTATACAGCAATTCTGGAGAGTACCTATATATGACGAAATACTATAAATATAACTCTGTTTTTTCAGTTTTCAGTATTAACTCTTTAACCAGCAGCTTAATATGTGATGTTCAGTAAAACACACACAGGACACTGAGTGATATTTCTCAAATATTGTCCCCTGACCCACATGGCGATTATGCGTTTGCCCCCACAGCTAATACAAGTCTTATTCAAACAAAAATTAACTTAATTCAAATGTTCAATCAAAATACACCATTATCCAGTGACTTTCAATTTGTGGGACTCCTTGAATTTAATGCTTGATTTCACGGTTGGCTTAACTTCAGCATTGCCGGACCTTCCTCCACAGCGCTGCGAAAGAGGGTCTGTCTAGTCCACACAGCATTCCGGGAGGTGAGAAAAACGTGCTCTGGTCTATTGGCATTTCTTTAAACCTATCACAGTTGTCTTGGGTGGTGCTAATCGCCGGACGGAGCAACGGTGCCGCTGCAAAATAGCCTCGGGAAGAAACTTGTTTTGGTGGAATGTGTACATTCAAAGGTTATTTTAGTCGTGCAACAGAAAACTCAGATTGGACAGATAGTCTACCCTGCAGAGATCTGAGGAGCAGTTAACCATAGTCCTCATAAATCCACCGGAGTTTAAAATTAAAACACAAAGAAAGTGGAAGGTAACCGACATCCGGCCGAAAAGAGGGACATCCGGCGCAATTTCCGGCGGCACCGGAGCAATCCCGGAAGTGGAACGTCGTGGATATAGACTACTACAACTAGGGAAATGAGGTTTAGATTTGTTGAAAATCAGTCGTGAGCTCAACTAATGCACGAGACAAGGAGTCAATAATAGGTTCGAGAGAGATATCAGGAGTCCATATTAATTATGTTAATGATTTGGATTTACTACTTCATTAACCACCATTTTCAACTGCTTGATTACAAGAGTAGCTCTGCGTAAAGTCTCCGTAGCAACTGTGTGGAAGGAAAACAGATGTGTGTGTGTGTAATTACATGCCTTCATCTCTGTGCATGCATGTATGGAGGCACATGTGCTAATTACTGCATCTGGTAATCACTGCAGAGACACTCAGCAATCAATTGTATTCACAAATCATTATCAATAATGTAAAGTGTTATTTTCTCTTTAGATAAAAACAGTGGTTGCATGTTTTTTTTTGGTTTCCCTCAGATTCAGCTGATAATTCCCTGCAGTTTTCTTCGGAAAACAGCAGGTGGGAGCAGAGTTCACTTAAAGTTATGTATGACTTCTCATTACACTCCTCTTTTCTTATCTGAAGACACATTTGTGTGACTTGTAGAGTATTCTTACACATTTTTTGGTTATGTTTTTGGCGTAAAGAAATGCATAGAGGTTTGGAAACCACTGATCTGCACAGTACATGACAAGGGGGCTGCATGGAATATAAACATGATGGTAAACTAATGATCCTAAGCAGAATTAGTGAAAGCCCCGATTTGCCCACGGAGCCTGTGCACCCTGTGGAAAAGCAATTCAAGGACTAAATGAAAATGTATTGCCAATGATTCATTTCACATTTATCATCGGCCTGAATCAGAGGCTTTCTTCTGCAGACAGCAAGATTTATTTGATGGCTCGACAAAGACAAAAGGGAAAAAAATGGGGTCTTTTATATTCCAGGAATGTCACTGTCAACCAAAAGCGGACCTCAGATATTCACTTTGAAAGTAATTTAAATCAGCAGAAATAAGATGGTAAGGATTGGAGGGGGCGTGGAAGCGAGGAGACGAGGCTGTCAAAAAGCAGCCTTTTATTTTTATCTTGATAAAAGTTTGCCCGGGGGGGCGTTGTTTTTTTTTTTTTTTTTTTTTTCTCACGGGGGACAAAAAAAAAGAAAAAGTCGTCTAGAGGCATGTGTATGTCTGATTAACAAAGCATTGCAGCATCCACCAGTCGTTTCACACACCTTTCACTCTTTGCGTCCCAGTCTGAAGCTTCCCTCCGGACGGGCTCCTTTTGACACAACCTGATGCAGCCCTTCACCTCATGCTACAGCTCAGTTACAGTACATGCTTCTATTGATTTTTCCCACTCCCTTCACCGTGGCAGGTCTAGCATTACTAACTCATGTTGTGTGGACAAACGGTGTTCAAACCCAAATGACTTTCTTTTAAATTCCCAAGGTTTCCAAAGATGTGTCATGCTGAATCACAGGGAAATGTGTATGAAGTGACAAGACATCTTTTATTTTGGATTTAAAGTTTTGACTCAAGTGCGATATAGCATTGATGAAGTGCTGGATAATGTAGATGGAGAACATGTGTGATGATGTTGAACAGAGAAGGAAATGTTTTTACTAAAGGTTACTAAAGGGTGTATACAATACATGAGTCGCAAAGGAATAAAATCTTGGAGTTGCCTGCCACGGGTGCAACTAGGATTTACACTACTCATCCAGGGTTCATGCAGATATTTGTCTCTGGAAAACAGGAGCATATTTTGGCGATAATGAAGCTACAACTCTTGGCTGGGAAAAGGGTTTTGACCTGATATGGCTCTCAACAATCTTGTTTCCTTGCGGGCTGAAGAATACAGCAGACAACTAAATACACATTTTGCATATGACACATGATAAATAATTTCACAGAATTTTGTTTATCAAAGTACAATTTTTGACAATGCAATCCCTCACAATGATTCCAGTTTAAATCGATGCAGTGGTCACACAAAATGAACTGATGCAGCAGTAATTATGACAATACTTGGTATGGTTGCAATAATTTTCTGTGGATGGTGGCTCATTTTCTGCATTAGAACAAACTATCCTTTTATACAGAAGCTTCTTTTTTGAATCCAACTCTAATGTGAGTCAAAGTCAGTCTGAGGTTCATAATGAAACAGCTTGAGGCGGTAGATTGGTATGACAACAAAGATTACAGTCTGCACTTTTTTAATGTTTGGAACGGAGTCGCACAAGTTCACAAATACTGATTAGATCGCCCGAGGCTATGAGAATACCAAGAGTCAAATTTGTCAATCAGCATGATGTCGCTTGTACTAGAAAATTACATGTTATTCATCTGGAAAAACAGTGGACTGAGTGGCAGTTACATTTTTACAAGGTGGACAATTCTGAGTAAATTAAGGCTTTTTGTCTGTATCAGCTGTCAAATAACAGCAGAGCATTTTTTAATAGGATGCATCGTTCTCAGTTTACCACCAGGCAACGTTATGGGTGACTTCACAACTTATTGAGCCAGTTTTCAAACAAAGTTCAGGTGACAGAATTGTTTTTTTATAGATATTTTTATTTCTGTTTTACATACTTTTTGTCACAACAAAGTCAGCAAGAGCATGTTTTGTCCATTACATAGTAGTAATTCATTTGAAAGCAACCAAGAGAGGACCAGCGACCATTTCATAGCATAAAAGCAAAGGCAATTTTGTCATGCAGCAAAACAGGCAGGGCTTCTAACCAATTCCAAGGCAAGGGGAATGCTAACAGCCCCCACCATCCAGTTTCAACTCTAACCCCCATTTACCCATCATTCAGAGCCCCCAGAGCCCATCAATTACAAAATACACAGAGAAGCTGCAACAAAAAACATATTTTTGCTCTCACTCCAGGGATGACAAAAATAACCTATCTAGAATTGCTTATTCTATTATGTGCTGTTAACATTGTTTCGAAAAGGGATTCACTAACCAATTTTAAAATTGCAACATT
Source organism: Perca fluviatilis (assembly GCF_010015445.1). Lineage (NCBI taxonomy): Eukaryota > Metazoa > Chordata > Actinopteri > Perciformes > Percidae > Perca > Perca fluviatilis. The sequence continues at coordinate 9,796,893 of NC_053134.1, forward strand.
CAAGTCTTTCTAGTTAACCAGCATGATGATTGGTCAAAGAATACAGAATATCATTAATGCATGACCAACGTAAAATTTGTCAAAAACACGATTTGATATGTAAGTGATATGCTGAATAGAAAAGGAAAATTCAACCCCTGGACCTCTCTCAACCAACCTTTCCAAAATGAAAAAAAAAAAAAAAATTGGATTGGAGGGACTGGTGTGGTCTATTAAAAAAGAAATCAAGTTAGAGGACGAGGCCACACATATTGAAAGGTTAATATAATGTGTTCTACAACCTCTCTTTTCAATCCATCAAGTACAGTACAGTGCAATTACTGTTCATTTCGTGGGATTAAGCCCTGGCCATACAATACTTATATTGAAGTTGTAAAAAAATTGTTAACACACTATTGATCTATTACCATTTGATTTGCAAGAGAGAACTTCAAATGAGAGATGTGTATTTAAGTGCTAAGCTTTGCGTTTACATTACAGAGTGTGATTTCTAGTCTGAGCAGAGTTCTAGGATCCAGGTGCGAGAAGGCTCCCCCAGTGTTTGGTCCCTAAGGGAGAAATAACTGACAAGTCCTTCTGTTAAACGGCTACAAACAGAGGCCAAAACAAGAGAAAATCCTATCCCAAAAACTTGGGAAAAAAACAAAACAAGGTAAAGGAAAATCACCAGACGGACACAATGACCCTCCAACAAACAGACAAAAGCAGTGGTAAGGGTAAAAGAGGCGAGTCCATCTTCTGTCAGGGGACCACTGCATCCATCTGTCTGTCCATTCACCCACCTCCAACACTGTGCGGTCTCACTTGAGCAGAGCCTTTATGGCATCGTCCTCGGCAGCTTCAAAGGCACTGATGCCGTCCGGTCCTTTTCGGTTTTTGTCAGCTCCCTGTGGAGGAGAGGGGACATTAATATTAAATATGCTCAGTAGGTGCATCAAGTCTTCCTCACAGTATGATGCCAACTCCGCTTCATTGAGTCAGGGGTCAAGGTGATGAGCAGAGACTTCAATCTATAGCTGCTTGTCGAATAAAGCGTCCCATGCCCATTTGAAACTAATAGAGCCATATCTAAATCAGGACAAGGAGGGCCGAACAGACATTTCAGACAGCAGAGGTTACAGCATTGGTAAATATTATGGATATGGAAGAAACCAAGTTACAACACGCTGTTAATTTTCCTGGGAGCTGTATGTTTTTGTATGCTATTAAATAAATTGTTTAACTTAGTTTGAGATTTCAACTTCTAATAGCATGTTCTGTAGCTGATGGTCATTTATCTTAGAATACAAATATAATCAGCAAAAAAAGAAACATCCTGTCACTTTCAACTGCTTTTATATTTTAAGCAAACTTAACACATGCAAATATTTGCATGAACATTAAAATATTAAACAACTAAGACATAAGCTGCATTAAGTACTGCAGTGCATCTCCTCCACATGTACTGCACCAGACTGGCCAGTTCCTACGGTTGTTTTTGCCATCCTGTACCTGTCCTGCAGGTGTGATTTTTGGATGTGCCGATCCTATGCAGGTGTTGTTATACGTGGTCTGCCACTGTGAGGACGATCAGCTGTACTCCGGTCTCCCTGTAGCGCTGTCTTAGGGGTCTCACTGTAGGGACATTGCAATGTATTGCCCTGGCCACATGTGTTGTCCTTTCACCGTGCCTAAGGCACGTTCACGCAGATTAGCAGGGACCCTGGGCGTCTTTCTTTTCGCGTTTTTCAGAGTCAGTGGAAAGGTCTCTTTACTTTCCTAATTTTCTTATAACTGTGACTTTAATTGCCTACCGCCCTTAAGCGGTTATTGTCTTTTCAACCGTTCAACATGTGCATGTTCATTAATTGTTTATGGTTCATTGAACAAGCATGGAAAACATTTAAACCCTTTACAATGAAGATCTCTAAAGTTATTTAGATTTTTACAAAAGTATCTTTAAAATACAGTGTCCTGAAAAAGGGGTGTTTCTTTTTTTGCTGAGTTTAGTAGACACTAGAATGCTTTTTCAGAAAGACAGATACCCTCAGTAAGAGACTGAGTTCAGATAAAGGTGCTCTAAGCGATGTTGGGTCACTTCTTGACAGTCAAAGTATTGTCAAACAAAACTGAGGCTAGCTCACCCCTCGCCCCTCCTCCCCCCGTCCCCTCCCCCTCTCTTCCGCTCACTAACCCACCAACCCCCACCCCCAAATCCTTCTTGTCAGTTATTGGCTGGAAGACTGTTAGGTTTGGTGGTGCAGGTTGGCGCAGTTTGGTTTTGTTGCCGTTTGTGGAGCCTGGGCTGTCTACAGAGGCCGCGGCTTTTTACGGTGTGTTCAGGGGACAGGCAGCTCGCGGATAGTGAGGAGATGTTGCTGTATGTGACAAAAAATATTGTAGCCTAAAAAAATGCGTCACACCGCTTAGAGCACCTTTAAAGTAATTAGTGGAACAGAGGCCAGCCTCAGGTTGACAGTCAGGACTTAGGTTCTCTATGGCTCAGCAACATTTGGCAGGGCTTGGCAATAACATTGCCCTTGGCAACCAGATTGAGTTAATTGGCAACCCTTTCATGGCCTCTGGTTGCCCTGTTTGGCAACCACTTCTTCAATATTTGTGTTTCTTTTTAATACGTGAAAATAAATAAATAAATAAAAACTTAGAGAACTGGAAAAATCTAATTTCAAAAGAAGTCAATATTTTATTTGGTTGCCTCAGTAAAGACTACGTTTGTGCACAACAACATTTCCGCTGATGTGCAAACACTTGCCACACAGCCAGCATGTTGCAATGGTGAAACAAATGAAATGGTTTGATTGTGGATTTAAAAAAAAAAAAAAAAACGATAAACCGTCAACATCCCAAAATAATCCACATGGTTGACAGAAGG